>NC_044504.1:35224896-35269896 GCF_902362185.1 Chanos chanos | reverse complement strand
TGACATAAGCACCTCATCTCCTCCACCACGATCAGCATGGTTTCTCTGCAATGTCCCATAGCGTCGTAGAACAGACAGTGTGACTGAATTTGTTTTTCTACTCCACAGGAATGGGAGCAGTTTTACTGCACAAATGCAATTTTCTTATGCCTATATTTATGTTAATTGCTTTAGTCATTAGTAATTAGTTATTGCTGAAGCTCTGATGATGTGTTCAGTCTTTGTCTTTTCATGATTACGTACTTTTTTTTCAACAAATCCAGTGAACTGTTCAGACAGAGGCAGTTGTGAGGAAGGCACTGAACAAGGTTCCCAAAAAGTTGGCCTGTAAAATTGATCATGAGTCTTATGACAGAAAAAAAAAAAAAGAGTTTGGTTAAATTCAGAAATTTCTAGAATCAGTGTGACCATTTCATAAAACTCCCAGAACAACCTAAGCGTGAACACTGGACTGAGCACATGACGGAGTGACCTGAAACCAAAGCCTGATACGTAGGATGTTTTAATGTTGTATTGAACCTCCAGGTATACCACTACTCTGGACCCAGCAACAGCACTATACCTTTTGATTTCAATGAACAGTCAGGATAAGAATTAGAATTACTGTCAACTCTGTAGCTTAGATACATTCTTATCGAGGTGTGAGTGTGTGTGTGTGTGTGTGTGTGTGTGTGTGTGTGTGTGTACCTGTCTTTGTGTGTGTGCGTCTGCTTGCTCACTTAATTTCAGCTAAATTACACTAATATTAAGGATTTTCTTGTGTTACTGAGTGCCTTAAATATACATTCTGTACCTAATTCACAGACGGTTTTGCCTCCCCTCTGTGATGCTAACCATGAAATGTAGGAAATGGCAAAATAATCCTGGCAGTATTACAGTCATAAACTAGATTTTTTTTCTCCTCTTCTTTCTTCTTCTTCTTCCTCTTAGATGTCTGTGTGAAAGACTGGTGATCGTGCACATGTATAACTGCCTAGTAGGATGAAACTAAATCTGATTGTTAACTTTATATTAAACTCTTGCATTAGAGATATGTATGTCAATAAAAAAATATATAAGATCGATTGATTTGCCTCTTAATTTCCATATGAATTCTGAGAACACGGGGAACGGGTCATTGCCGGTCACAACTGATTGACAAAAATATTGAATAAATAGTTGTTTGCTCTCAGTAATGAAGTTGAACCAGGAGTGTGACTGCTTGGTTAGTCGAGTTGTTGTCTTGTGGCTACACAGGAGTTAAACGGAGAAAATTTAGTTAAAGGTAAGTTATGCGTTTTGTCGCTGTAACACATGTAAAGAATCAAATGCGTTGGCTCCTTGCCATTCGTGTTCAGTTTGTGTATTTCATTTTGTAACTTGTATCGTGTGCGTGATGCAACTTTACCCTATTATGCAATTTCCACGAGGTCAGATATGATGTATACGTGTACCTCATGAGAACATACGTGTTGAACCACACCTTTCAGAGAATTAAATGAACTCGTAAAGTTTACAACTTTTTGGTTTAACCACAGCTAATTACGCCTTTAGTTACCCGGTCCGATTGCGTCAGTAACAGATCGTGTAAAGGGTTAAATACAGTTTGGGTGGTGACAGAAGGAAAGGCCAACCCCTAGACAGCCTAGGAAAACGGACTACAAATACTTCAGGCTTAGCGGGCGTGTTAGTAATTAAGTAGGACAGGATCTGGCAAAGAAGAGTAGCTCATTTTACACTCTCTCGTAGTGAACGCTGACCTATATTATTTAATTAATGTGGTTTATCCAGAGTATTGCGAGCGCTTCCGGTTTGGGATAGGTCCTTCCATGGAGATCGTGCCGCTCACTTTGTAGTTGGCGAAATACGTTAAACAGGATTACAGCAATTTAGACATTTGGCTCTACCATCTCGGAAATTACACAGAAAAATCTCTGTCGGGAGAATTGAACGAAAATGGAAGTTTTCGAGGGAGCCCGCAGCAGCGAAAATGTGCTTGATTTGTCGCGCTTAAATCTCAACAACTTGACTTTTGACAGTCTTAGCGAAAAACGGAGAACTGGGACAAAGCAACTTTATCTGTGTTTTAACCGGCTGATTGGGCTACCCAGTTCGATCTGTTTGTTCTCCAATCTCGAGTTTTTGGACATTAGCAATAATGGATTATCGGTGATCTGTGAGGACATTACACGGTTAACGAAGCTAAAAACGCTCATTGCAAAGAACAATCGTCTAGATGAGTTTTCGTTGCCAAAAGATTTCGGGTCTTTGCAGCTCGAAGTGTTGAACTTAAGTGGGAACAGATTTGAAGAGGTGCCCGTCCAGTTCCTGCAGCTGCAACGGCTGCAGTCTCTCTCACTTGGTGGAAACAGACTAAAAAGCATCCCAGCAGAGATAGAAAATTTGACAAGGTGAGTCTTCTTAAAGTCGAATGAATGACGCTGCATCTGCATATATATATATATATATATATGTGTGTGTGTGTGTATATGTATGTGTATATATATGTATATGTATGTATATATGTGTGTGTGTGTGTGTGTGTGTGTGTGTGTGTGTGTACATACACACACACACACACACACACACACACGGGACGTATGTATGTATACACACACCCACACATTCAGCGAGTTTCTCTTAACTAGCCTGGCAGACCCCTGTCCGTTATACCTGTTGTACTAAAGCCTACTTTGCTTAACCTGCCAATCATCAGCATCTTAGCTTCCTGAATCAAAGAGATTCATGTATCGTTTGGGGCAAAAGTGACTCCCTAAGTTTGTGCAAAATGCGCTACTGATGCTGTCAGTTTTCCAGCGCCAATTGCACTTGCTAATTTTTGACATCCCTCTTTCATTCAGTTTCCCTGTGACTCTTCCAAAAAGTGCTATTGAAAAGTGCTATTAGACTTGTGAGAAACATATCAAAGCTGCACAGGTTGTCTGGTTTTGGATCGTTGTGCTCAAATGTGCTGTCAGTTGATGGTTATAACGGCAGAGAATGGACAAAGACTCTGCCTTTTTTTCTCAGCATCTGCATATTTAATATTTAACCTTCTGGATAATCAGCATTAGGTTTTATGGGGTTTTTTTGGTTTTGTTTTGTTTTTGTTTGTTTGTTTGTTTGTTTGATCTGTGATAGTGGCTGTAACACTGGCATTCATTCGCACAAAGTGAGCTCTGAGAAAAATTAACCTGTAGATTAACAGAAACCCATTAACCCTGGAAACCCATTTGCCCGTTCGATTACTTATGCTAATCTAACTCTGAAATAATTCCAGCATGTGCAGAAAGAGGTCACAGTGACCTGGAAAAGATCAAACAATAGGCTGTCCTCATGTTCTTTTGGCCTGTTAGGCATGTTTTTTCCTCTTCAGCCCCCCCCCCCCAAAATACACACACATACACACACACACACACACACACACACACACTCACACAAACATGTACGTGCTCATAGTTGTTTCTCGGCTGATGACAGGCATCGGAAGAAATCGGAGAAATCCTGTGTGATAGACCGAATCTTGTTATTCAAATGTTGGTGATCAGCTTTTTCATGAACATGTTCTTTAGGACGTGTCCAGACAATCATTAGCGCACAAGGTGATGATACCTGCTAGTTACACGCTCATTCGCTCAGCAAGAGATCAATACAGATAATTCAAGATACAGACTAAACTGTCAGTCACGAAACGCCCATAATTACACTTGTTGTTTCGTGGTTTTGGATAAACAGGCAGAGATGCTATTGTTTCCCGTACAGAAACACTGATCTTTGTGCATCACACAGGCTAAAGGCCTCCTATTGTGTCCCAGCATGTGACAGAGCTCCATTCATATTTATAGAGGTGTCTGCCAAAGCTTTGATTCTTATCTGTTCAGAACGAGGTCTCGTACCTCGGCTGGCCTCACCTGAGGACGGTATACTTCTACACCCCGGGACTTTTGGAAATCGATTCTCGCTGTTGCATCGTATAGAGCGGTAGCTGTCTTTGGGGAAACGGCTGGTTTCATTAATAAACTGTAATATCGGTTTACAGAATAACGGAGGATTTTGGACCTCCCGTGCTCTGTTTTTTCTTCTTTGTTCTGTTTTCTTTTGTTTAGTTTTATTATTCCTGTTGGCTATAATCCGACTCAGTTGGAGTGTTTGTGCCAGGTTGGCAGTGGGCCATTCTGTCATATTGAGATATCTGCACTGTTGGCCCACATTACATGCAAGGCTGTTCCATTAGCAAGACCTGGGCCCTCCCTCTCTCCTCTCTGTGGCTGTCTTTATGTGAGGCCTGTTATTCAGGCTTGGCTGAGCTGGGATGAAGAGGAGAATGCAGCTTTTAGACGGCCATGAATGGCTCTTTTCTGGATATGCCTGGTGAAAATACACCAGGAGCCCCCTATTTGTGTTCTGACTACCGCAGTCCCACCCCCCCCCCCCCCACCCCTCTCTCTCTCTCTCTCTCTCTCTCTCTCTCTCTCTCTCTCTCTCTCTCTCTCTCTCTCTTTCTTTCCACTCTCTCTCTCTCTCTCTCTCTCACTAACTGTTCCTAATCTTTTGTTGTTTACTCGCGCTGTGTGTGTGTGTGTGTGTGTAAGTAACATTTTTAAATAGATTATAGACAACAGTCATAGACTGATAAGATGATGTGTAGAGGAAAGTTTCCTTTATGTTCAAGTCTCTGAAGGTTCTCCGCTCTGTGACTGGTGTGTTGTCTACCATGAGTTTGATTAGGTACAGGCGGCCTTTGCAGTCAGGGGTAATGCAGCTTCATAGTGGTAAAATAGACACAACAAAGACAAAACAGAAGGACTTTGTCCAAAATGACATACTAGTGTACTGCATACTGCATACTGGCCCAGTATACACTGTGCACTATCACACTACTCCCCAAACTTAAGGCTGTCTGCACTCTCCTTGGAAACAGGAAACCTTCCGGTTGCTTCTTTGAGTTTCAGCTACAGTTACAGAGACAAACTAGACAGGGCTTTCCGTCTGTGAAGATTTCCACACATGTTTGTAGAATGTAGCTAATGATTGATGAAAATTAATAATCAAGCGCTTCATGACTTAGCATGTACCTATTCAAATGCACAATTTATGACCTTTTTTTTATTACCTTATTTTATTAACCCTGTTGTGTTCAGGGCTTGCAGAATTTCTAAATCCCTTGTAGCCCTTCGGGCAAGCATTCTTCAGATTTTGGTAGCCCGAAATGAATTTTGACTAGCCCAAATAAAAAAGACATTTTTTTTATGTAGATATATTTGAGAAGCAGTAAAACACATTTATTTAACAAGCACAAACTGTAGCAATCAACAATCATCAAAATAAATATTCATTTAGATTTGTCAGTGCAATGAAACTTCAATATGATCACAAAACAGATTGAGTAATGGTAATAATATGTTTTCTGTCTCTCCGTGCCAGATTTTGTCAACATTGTCCCGCAAATCCATTACAATCGTCTTGTTATAACATTGCTCTTATCTTGGGGCCAGATTCTCAAATTTCGCTGTAGTTTACGAATGGCATCGTTCGGTTGGATTGTAATCATTTTTGTGATTTAAAAAAATTATATATTTTCAAGCTTCAAAAAAAAAAAAAATTCCACATACTTCCTCCCTGCGTAGTGTACTACATTGTATTCACTATACAGTCAGTAGTGAGTGAGTGAACAAGTGAGCAGCCTTCTTCTTTGTGGCAGACTAGGCACGGTTTAGTGCATAGCTGTCTCGCACTGGTGTAGTTACATCATTTCCACTTTAGATCTGTGAGGACTCTACTGGTCAGCACGGTATAGTCAAAATCCATACTGTAGAGCAAATTCATACCAGTGTACTTTCTGTACTGTTTATACCGTCCACCCTTAAAAAGAGGGATTTTTATTCAGTCAGGGGATCATTTCTGATAGCTCACAATCAAGTTTTCCCGTCGGGCGGGGTGTTGTTACATTTTGGTAGCCCGACTGGAAAACTTGATTGTTAGCTATCAGAAATGATCTCCTGATTGTCCCGGGACGTCGGGCGAGCGGTCTTGCGTGCCCTGTTGATATTATCCTCTGCTGCGCTTCCCTTTTGTGGTATTACAGGTATTTTCTCAGCTGTGCATTGCTCCGATTCTGTCCATGTAACATAGAGTGATGATGATGAACAGTGTCATGCTGTTGATTAATTAATTAATGAAATCTCTCTCTCTTTTTTCCCCTCTATCTCTAGTCTTGAAATGTTGTATTTGGGAGGGAACCTGATCTCCTCCATCCCTGCTGAACTTGCTAACCTACCCTTCCTGTCGTACCTGGCCTTGTGTGACAATCGTATCCAGAGCGTACCACCCCAGCTCACCAGGTGAGAGACCCAGGATGAGGATCTTCTCTCCTGGGATAAGCCCAAGTGAAGTGCCTGTCAGGGAATCATATCCCATACTGTCAGTCCTTGGTTACATAGCAATTACTGCAAAAGAGACAAACGTGTTGTTTTGTTTTGGGGTTTTTTTTTTCCTGGGGTGAAAATAAAATCTATGTTAAAGCAGATCTCACAGACCATACTATTTCATTCAGTGTCCTATTCTCATCTTCCTCTGCTTTCTCTTTTTTCCTATTATCTTCTCTCTCTCTCTGTCTCTCTTTCTCTTCTCACTCTTTTTTTCCCCCTCTTCAGTCTTTACGCGTTGCGCTCTCTTAGTCTCCATAACAACTTGCTGACCTATCTGCCACGAGAGATCCTCAGCCTGGTGCACCTGCAGGAGCTCAGTCTCCGTGGAAACCCGCTGGTCGTGCGCTTCGTCAAGGACATGACCTATGACCCTCCGTCTCTCCTGGAGCTGGCAGGCAGGAACATCAAAACGCGGAACCTTCCGTACTCACACAAGGACCTGCCAGCTCACCTGGTCACCTATCTGGACACAGCCAGCAAATGCCCCAACCCAAAGTGTGGAGGTGAGAGAGGGATGGGTGTGGAGAGAGAGAGAGAGAGAGAGAGACAGAGCTCATGGGAGATTAGAGTGACGGAATAGACGAGGGAGTTCTGGAATGAGAAGAGAGCGAGTTTGATTATATACCAGAGGAAATGCTCTGCTCAAAGAAATTTTTGTTGTGTTTTTTTTTTTTTTTGTCGAGTTCTGCTCTTTTGTAAAGTTCCAAATTTTGTGTGTGTGTTCTTTTCAGGCGTGTACTTCGACTCCTGCGTGCGTCACATTAAATTTGTGGACTTCTGCGGAAAGTACCGGCTGCCCCTCATGCATTACCTGTGCTCCCCAGAATGCACCTCTCCATGCAGCTCCAACCCCCAGAGTGATGCCGACTCTGACGACGACCAAAGCATTCCCGTCGACCGCCTGCAGAGGGTGCTGTTGGGATGATGGAGTTTCACCACTCTGACCTCAAATTCAGCTCTTTGTTGACGGTTGATAGTTCCGTGTCTGAAAGCCAAAATGCTGATTTAATCCCAAGATGCTGTCCTCACAGTGGAAAATGTGCGTTGTGTGTTGTGCTAGTGTGGTTAGAGGTAACACAACTGCTAGTGCTAAAATTGAAGGGATTATCTCTGACACATTAATCAAGTAACACTATAAAATTACTGTTGCAGTAATATTACTGATCGGTGCCAATACGGGATATTGACCTTTTTTTTTTTTTTCTTTTTTTTTTTTTAAAGTTCCCGAAAATTTGTTTGCACATTTTTAAAATGTACCGAAGTACTTACTTATGGTAGCTATTTGTAGACACACGAGGGAAGATTCAGCATTTTGTGACAAGATGACTAATGATAATAAGTATTTAGCTGTGGTGGTGTTTAATGCTTTGGGAAAAGTTTGGTTTGGAGATGGTCAAAGCTGGCACAATTTCTTATTTTCATCATGCTGAAACAGGAGTGACACATCAGGATTCCATGTTCAGCATCCAGTGTGCTGTTGCTTGGACCAGTGGAGGGGTGTGTGTGTGTGTGTGTGTGTGTAAGTGATTATTACAGACATATCACACAGGCCTGGACTGGAGCGATGACACCCAGTGGCCTGAATTGCTTTTCACACAGTTACTTTTTAACTGACCCATTTTTAAGTGAACTGATTTGTTTGTTTTCTCTACCCACATGCTGAGACTCACACATAAACACTCTTTTTTATGGACATTGAAATGCTGGTATCTTCCCATGAATGTGTGAGATCTGTGTATGTGTGGATGATGGGAAAGATCACCTTTAGCTGAGGGTATACACTAGAATTGTACTTTTAATCTGTCCCTTGATCAATCCACTGTTCATACATGCTCCTTAATCCCTTAATTATAATGATAAATCTAAAGAGGAAATAACTCATCTTCAAAACGGTGTGTTTTACCTACAGTTGCGTGCCTTTTTTGTTTGATAATAAATCTATAACAAGTATTATTTTTAACCCGATAAAACCCGAGTGAGAACATTCTAGAAAGGTGCGCGTTGGAGTTATTTTACTGTTCTGCAGGATGACTTGATTCTGTGCTATTTTCATTGGCCTGCCTTATTCATCTCAACTGAACAAACGTGATGCTATTGTTACAATGCCAGTGGAAGGAAAAAAAAAAGAAAGCACATCTCAAGTCACGTGGTTGGTTTGCTGTACAGCTCCTTTTAAATGTGATTCACTTTGTTTTTCATACGGATGAATTAACTAGCAATATTAATGACTATGCAATAGAATGATGCTTTCAAAAAAAGAAAGAAAAAGAAAAAAACACAGTGTGTGTGTTACTTTTATACCAAGTCATCCTCTAAGTCACTGTCTCTCTGTGGCTTCATGGAGCTTTTTGTATTATTTGATATGATGAAGATAGACCTTAATACACTACACTTACACCGAGTTGTAGATTTGTATTTGCACTTGTCCAGTGAAATATGCAACCCTAATAAAATCATATTTGTCTTAAAAGTGTGCGTAATTCACGTGTGTATTAATCTCTTCTAAAATGCCGTGCAAAAGACTCGTCATCTTTCATGTGCACGTACAGCCGGTTTGTATCTCTGCCATCTTATCACTGAGGGTAAAAGATTATAAACCCATATAATAAAGACAGGTAAAATCCATAGATGTTTGTGGCTTAAGCCCTCTGGTTAATTACCCATTTATTTGCTCTCAAACCGTTTAATGCTGATTTTCCAGACATTCATTACTTTGATGAGAAACAGGGAGCTGGGCTCTTGCAGTCCAAACTGCAGAACACAATGCTTCCTTTGGCTGGTTGGTTTGAAGGTCTAAGTCTCATTCATTACCATGTGAATGGAACTGCGCTAGTGGAGCTGAATTTAGACAGATCTTCTTTTCACCTTGTAAACGAACGTTTCGGCCAATCTAGGACGCCGCGTCTTTTAATCTTGCCAAAACCGTGTAGCACAAATCACTCACGCTGTTTTCTTCTCTCTTGCTTTTGTTCCCTGCCCTCGGGGCTATAAGGGGGGGGGCAACTTGATGACAGTGAGGGACAGATGCTCTGTTTGCTTTGCAGTTTGTTTGGACACTTTCTGAAACACTTAGAACCTTAGATTTCCCTGCTGTCCTTACATCAGAAAAGAGGTTTTCTAACGCTGTCCCTTTACTCTTTCATTTGTTCAATCCTTTCTCTACCAACACTTTTGTTTTTAACCATGTCTAGACGCTTTCATTTCCACGTTTTTCTCCACTTTCTCTCACTGCAGACTTTCCGCTTATCCCAGTTATATTCCTAATTCACTCATTTTATTTAGTTTACTCACACATAAAAAAAACTAAACTAAACTAAATGAATGAAATGAACTAAATAATATTTGGGGAAGTTACAGATTATATAACTTGGCAAAGAAATGCACTTACATCGAAATTCTGTACAAAAAATGTGTTAACTGGTCAGTGGCGTTGCACTGGTCTGTCACGTGGGTCCAACGTGAATAACTACTTTGTAAGTAGTTCAAGTGCATGTCTACGTCCTGTGCATGCATCTACCTGTAAACCTGAAACTACAGAGTCGACCACAGGAATGCTCAGTCAGATAGTCATGTGGATAACCAGAGAGGTGGTCCGACTCGTTTCAGGAGGGGTTATGCACGTTAATGGGACATTTCACCTGAGTGAAGAGGCAGACTAAGGTATAAAGCACGGACGCCCTAAAAAACCTTGAAGGGGGGGGGGGATTTTTTTCCCCTGCATGTGGCCGCTCTTTGGGTTGTTCATTCAGAGGACACACCCGGTATGACACAGCACTGGGGTGTGACGGAGACAGTGGGGAGCTCTCCGTTACACGTCGGTCAGCCAGGTATGTGTAAAAACGTTGTTTCAGCTTTGCAAAGTGCTTGCTCGTGTGTGTGTGTGTGTGTGTGTGTGTGTGTGTAAGACTGCTGTTAGCTGCAACCTGAGACAATGAGATACACGCGAGATGCCGGATGAAACTGAACCATACACATTTAAGCAGCTGTAAGGTGAGAACTGAGAACAACTCGCAATGCGTGTGTGTGTGTGTGTGTGTGTGTCTGTGTGTGTGTTTATGCGTGTGCTTCATCTGCCAAGCGTTCTGAACACAGACGTCAGGCCTCTGAAGCTCTCCTTCAGAATACAGGGCTTTGGAATACAGTACCTGTTCTGAATCTGGAACCAACAGCGTTCTGTCTGTTCTCAGTGACATCTTTGAATGGGTGTCGGATCACAGGAGCATCGAGGACTTGAAAATACACTGGTGTGAGCCTGCCTGCTGCTGATACAACAGTGAGTAAATTTAGACATCATTCAGTTAGGAGGAAAGAGTTGTAAGACCTCATTACGACCATGAGTAGAGCTTGGTGATCTACACTTGGATCTATTTCTCATCTTATTCTTTAAATCTATCCTTGGACTTGCAGTAAAAGTCACTTTGCTTTTACATGAAGTTTGAGGCAGCTTGTAAGATTTTTTTTTATCACAATAGTTACAATTACAATGTTCTACAATTCAAAACCACGAAATGTGTCTTGTCTATCTATTTATTTACTTAACCACATAAATGGGGTACATGGTATGAGATTCGGCATCATAAACACTTCAAGGCCACCCTTGGTTTATTAGGAGTTTATGCACTTGGATTTTAATATCTAATTTGTTGGATTTTGCTTTGGCTATAAGTCACTTTGCTTGTTTAAAGTCAAATGGGTACAGGCCAAATTTGAGTTTCACTGTGCTAAAGAGGGATCAAAAGAATTGTTTTCCAAACATTTTGTGGCAAACAATAAGTGATTGTTATTTGGTGGGCAGGAATGCAGTTCTTTGAGAACACTCAATTTCCTGTTCTAACATACAGTGGATTTACTGGAGGGAGAGTTTAGCTTCAACTCAAAAGCGTGTTTAAAAATATATTATGAAT
Organism: Chanos chanos; assembly: GCF_902362185.1. Taxonomy (NCBI): domain Eukaryota; kingdom Metazoa; phylum Chordata; class Actinopteri; order Gonorynchiformes; family Chanidae; genus Chanos; species Chanos chanos. Next base: position 35,258,585 of record NC_044504.1, on the reverse strand, counting down.
TTAGTATGGACGGTTTTGTTGGATGTATAAGGACATGGTAAACTAAAGACTCAAGACCTATGGCAAAAACACATTCTTTTAATTTAGTAAAGTTAACAAAATGCCACTGATCAGAAAGCGTATAGATAGTATCAGAAGCTCAGAGTTCTACGTCTCCCTAAACACAGTTAAAAATGAAGAATGAACATAAGGCAGATGCTCACTGGCAAATATGACATGTAGATCCACTGTAGTAAACAAACTTTTAGTCAAATGTGCAAGAGCACGGGTTTTCTCTCATGAGATTTAACAATGGATGCTGCACTAACTTATCTGACAACAGCCCTGATCTTTTGTTAGACTCTCTCTCTCTCTCTCTGTCTGTCTCTCTCTCTCTCTCTCTCTCTCAGTCTTTGTTTATCTCTGTCGCAGGTCTTTCTGTCTGTCTCTCTGTCTGTCTGTCTGTCTCTCTCTCTCTCTCTCTCTCTCAGTCTTTGTTTATCTCTGTCGCAGGTCTTTCTGTCTGTCTCTCTGTCTGTCTGTGTCTCTCTCTCTCTCTGTCTCTGTCTCTGTCTCTCTCTCTCACACACACACACACTTCCACACACACACTTCCGAGAGCCTTATGCTCTTTCTCTTTCCGTGTTGTCAGTGCACAACAGGTGCTTCCCCTCCTTGTTCAGTGGAGGTCTGATCTGGACACCTATCCACTGTTGGTTCGTCTGAATGAAATATTCAACAGGGTTTTGCAACATGAGTGTGCTTGCTCTTTATCTATTATAATGGACCAACCTGATCCTTTTATTATCTTCCACAAACACACACGGAAAAACAATAGGAGCAATCAATCAAGTTTAGAGTTCCAATAAATCATCTCGGTACAGTGGTGGCCGGTCAAACCATGGATTCTAGGTTATACTGATCATATCCTATAGAAACCATGTGCCTCAAATTTGATCCATTTTGAGTTAGTTTTCTTCATAATGAAAACTCTCATCCATCTCTATATACTGATGTATCATTCAAGTTGCTAAGATCCATGAAATGGTTTTGAATTGAAATAACATGTTCTTGAATATGATGTCACAGTTGGGAAAAAACGTCTTTTTAGAGATAGTGCAGGGATTCTGGTGGGCTTGAATGACTTTGCTTTAATTTCAAATTGTAAATATTCAATATACGTAAATGATATGGAAATTCAATTTGTCGTCTCATTTAGGTCTACAGCTCCGATTTGAAAACAAAAAAAAAAAAATCTGACAATGAATGACATCACCTTGGATTGTGAAATGTTGATATGGCTGCTTCATTGTGACAATTAATTTCATTAGATACTGAACAGTAAACACTGAAGTTAGACCTAAGGTCCCTGAAGCAGTGGATCTAAGTTTAAACTTGTCAGTGTATTTTCCGCAAACAATGGAGATGAACAGTGACACCTACTGGCGTCTTCACGTAGTGCATGTTTAATGGGCTATTTGACCAGGGCGTAGGTGGACCACAGCCTAAACTTGGTTCCAAAGGCTCCCAGTCAAATCCTTAAGTGCAACCGACTCATGCTACCTGCCAATTCTCACCAACAAACCACCTAAATTACACCTAAAAAGGCTTTGATGATTAGTTCTGTATTTTACTCGCATGGTGGAGGAAGCACAGAACATGTGGAATATGATTTTACCCATGTCTTCATACATAAACTCTATCATCCTCTGCCACGTTCATGAGTTATCAAAGACGCTGATGAAACTCTTGTCTTCCTCTTTTAAGTCCTCTTTAGAAAGAGCTGTATTTGTATAATTTAAATGACAGAACTTCAATTTTCACGGAAAACAGAACCTCTGTAGAACAGTCTCCTCAACGATATAAACCAACTGCTGCACGCGCAACCTGCTTCCTCTACCCTCTGACTCTCTTTTTCCTTGGCTGTGGTTTGGACTGACACTCCCTTACCAGGAATCATCCGGCGTAAACTGCTGTTGTAAATCCCCGTGAAGTTATAATAATACCTTACGTCTGTCTGTGGCGGGAAGAACAAGTTTGCAAATATGCGGCAAAGAGACCAGCAAAAAGAACAGCAATGCACGCCGCGGATAGACGTAGCGCTCTCACAAGAATTTTTGGCCTTGGCAGGAACGTCCATCCCACAGAATAAGGAATGCACTGTACGCTTAATTGCATTTTAAACGTTGCGTACGTTTGAGTCATTCTTTGAAACGCAAACAATTGGAATGACAAGAACAGATTAAGCTATACATTGCAGAAATGGTGTAAAATATGTTCAAAGTAAACACTTCAGCAGAAGAAAAACTTTAGAGTCAGATTTAAAGCTTGCTTCGAGCTGTACAGATAATCAGGTTTTTCTGATACAAATGTGACCGAGATCGGTCAATAATGCACACCTTCATTAAGACATCCATCTGATACTGTTTGATCGAACATGAGCAAAATTGCACAAACATAACTCTGACAGTAAACTGGAGCTTAAACCGAAAATGCGATACTCTGTGAATTAGAACTCTGAGAACTCACTGAAGTGAATTTAAGATGTTCAAACTTCAGTAAATCTTACATTTTACTTTGTAAGCCTATGGTTTTGAAGATGTATTTGCACCTTCAGAAAATGTGAAAACATGGCTATTATTGTGACCCAACCCCCCCCCCCCCCCCCCCACCACCACCACCACCACCTCACACCCTCGCCCCACCCCATTTGGAATGCGTTGATAAGCATGAATGTGGATCTTTCCACTGAATGTGTGATGTGTGTTTTGATTTGGTGGTATTTATTTGTGCAGGGGACATCAACGCCCCAGTCCAGTGTGTCGCATCCACACTGTCCCATGGACCACCCTCTCTCCTGAGATCAGTCTGTAGCACAGTAACAACTCATGATACATGTGTGTGTGTGTGTGTGTGTGCGTGCGTAACTGTTGAACTTTCATATTTCAATTTGTAGAAAGACTGTTTTAATTGGAAGTGGAACAAATATACAAGTGACTGTGTATCCACACTTATGTAAGTAACGCGAGGATACATGTAATAAATCGGTTGAGTTTTCCCTCGAATGTGTGTGGACGAAGAGAGAGACAAAGTTTGGAGGCCCTGGCTCTAGATGTGCAGTGAGGCTTACCTCTCAGTTGGCTTACGACTACGTCCGCATAACAAGCGCTCTGCGCAACAACACTTTCCTCCTGTAGCCCTCCTGCAACCTACTAATTACACTGTCCGTCTCTCACTCTGTCCCCTCCCTCTCTCACTCCCTCCCTTTCTGCTGTTTCCTCGGAGCTTACTCTCGTCGTCCCCAAAATGATTTTAGAGCGTGCTGTCTTTACGCGTCCGCGGTTTAACTTGGTGAACGTAGTTTTAATAATGCGCAACAACAGGTTAAGTGGCTTTTAATCGTAGAGAAATCCATGCGATAAAGTGGAGCTCAAGTGAACAAGACGTCTTGTTGGAGTCGCGTCGGGAGTCTTGAGTGATGGAGCGCGCACTACAGAGCCCCGGTGGGATTAGTCGCGCGCCTGCCTCACATCATTTCCACATTTCTCTCAGGTTCGTTTGTTCAAGTTCTTGCACGAAACATATTGTATTATTCTTTCATGTGTATGTCTCCCTATTAGAGCGGAAATAACTGCGATTAAGTGACATGGGCCATTCTCTGGATAACAAGAGACGTTGTTAAGAACTTTACAGCCTTGTATATTTCTCTACAGACCGGACAGTTAAAACGACTGATTTTTAAAATAAAATCATTGTGGGATCGAATGGAGCAACTTTTAATGAATTAACGGAAATTAAACTGTAAACGCAGTGTGAGACACAACTATCCTACAGTAATCCTTTTGTAGCCTGGCCCTTTCAGTAAATCTTTTTGAAATTAACTTGTTTTGATCACAAGTTTAATATTACCGCGGAAGAACTGTTCAAACTTCAGATTTACCTCCCGTGAATTGTACCATGTGGATAAAATACTTTCATTTTCCCTGGCGAGGGAAATCATTCTCACCGCTGGTGTTTTCTCAAGGAGCTTGGAGCCCGCGGGGGTACACCAATAACTGGCATTCTTACTCGATCAGCTTAAATTAAATTGCTAAACGGATTACCGGGTTGGGCGGAATGTTTCGATATTATCCCCAAACACTATCCGCGCTTTGTCCGGTTGCAGTAATTGCAGATTTTCGCTCACTCTTCGAATTCAGTCAGTTCATTGTCTGATCATTGAACCCTTCTAAACTCCGAAAAGAAGGAGAAGATTGCTTCAGCAAAAAAAAAGGAAAAAAAAAAGAAAACGTGAGTAATTCTTATGTAAAACGAATGGCTGTTATTTCATACAAATGAATGCGCCTCGCCTAAGGGAATAAGAAAAGCTCATTTCCGTAAAAGAAAAAAAAATCTGATACAGGATTTCTGAAATAGCATAACAAATGACAGACAACGAAATTCGCTGAAATTCATTAATCAGAGTAGCATATACAGCACCAACACATCACCATTGCCAAAGATGACATGTTTGAATTTTTTAACGATTTTGATAGTTTTCAGCACATCGTCTGTGTCTTAACGGTATTTCTATCGTCAGTTATTACTATTCTGTTTTACAGAGACGCTCTTATTTACAATAGATTACCAGATATCAGCTTCATTGCAATACTACAGGCCCACTGGTGTTCCGAAAATTGCCGAAAGGACGGGCACTGCTCGGGTTTTCATTTTTGTGACCAGTTTGTGGTAGCCCATTTTAACACTAGTTGGAAATGGACCTTACTCGCTTTGGAACGACATTGTTAGGTGTCCAGTGACCTTTGATGACCTTCCCTCTAAGGATGTGGTTGTAATAGCCTAGCACTAGCGCGCAGCGGGTGGGAGACTAGGCTCAAAAACAGCTCCGCGCGATGAGCTGAGGAATGTTTAAAAAATGGTCGGAAATGCCTCTCTCCACCGGTTGAGCCTGCAGGAAACTGTAAACTTACGGATCTAAAATGGGAACGACGACAGTGTCGCATTAGAGAAGAATTGAAAGCATTGTCAAACCGACCACTGAAGAAAAAAAATGAAGTTTATAATTTTGGGCTAGAAAACCGACAGTTCTTTTCAGTAGTCTTCTAAATTGTGCGTTTTTTTAAATCCTTTCGTGTCTTGAACGAGGATCAGTATGCCTGGTAATTTCCTGATATGTGTGAAACAACATTGCTGTGTTATCTCCCTCTTTTTTGTTAGATTTGGAGACTTAACTCTTCATATAATCACATGCTCTACTGGTACACATGCTATAACTTATAGGCCTACCTACGTTTTTTGCGCAGAGTAGACTGAAAGTGCGGAGTGCGGACACTTTCATACTCCATCACACTCATACATTTTAATCTTATAGACGAGACGGGCCATGTTTATTCACTACTTGCTTACAGAGTATTGTCTAGCAAATTCTATGACAGCTTAATGTGAAGAACGGTAAGAAATTACGCCAAAGCTCAGTATAATGAGATTCCTGATGAACACCTGCGTTTAAATGTAACCCAAGGGTTGCAGAAACTATTCTAAATGGTCTGGAGACAGATCTAACTGGTTTAAGACAGATCTAAAGTTGTTCTGTTCCAGTTGTTCTGTGGAATTTTGATTAAGTGTTAAATGGTGAATACGGACATGAATTAGACAAAAGTTCACCAGAGTTCTTTTAAGTGATATCCAGTAAAGCAGGAAAGACGTTTTGAAAGTGGCACATGACAAGTGACTAGATTTTTAAGTGACTCAGTGTTCGCCGGTGAAAATGTCGCGAACGTTGGCGAGGTACCTGAGTTTGACTGTGTCGAGAGACAGACTCACTTGTCATGCTATAGTTCCTCTCTTGTTCTTGTCATGGAAGACGTAATATGCTTCCGCTGTGAAAGCAAAATAACGCTTTTGTGTTGGAATTTTTCAGTTACTCTGTGCCGATCCTAAACTCAAGTGAGGTGACGCTTGCTGTTTGTTAGAGTGCCCGAGGCTTTCGATTGAATATGATTCAGTTACAGACCCGCCGACACATTCTTACGTAAATAGTCCGCCTTTCTCTTTTCTCTCACCAACCACACAGAGATAGGCTCAGATATTGTCTGGAGCGCATGGAACTTAGTCATACAGGTAATTAAACACATGCACAGACACAAACACAGTAACAGAAATTAACTCTTGTATCTGCCCAGTTGCAGATGCAGCGTGCATTCTCATTCATTCTCATTATACCTGCAGTATTCATTCTCATTCTCATGTCTTTTTAGAACTTCCCAAAGAAAGACGTTTTTATAAATAAGAGTATGGGGGTGTTATATTTCAAACGCGCACAAGTTGTTACTTCATTGTTTTATTACGGATTTTCACAGTCAGCAATGCCCTCTGAAATAATCACATCTGTCATTTTGGCACAACATTTTCCTTTACCAGTTCCTTTCACACTGAAGTTAGTGGTTCCAGGAACTCACCATGCTCTCAGGTCCAGGCACTAATGTGCATTCAGTATACGTACACAAATGTCGATGCCTAAAAAACCTCATGTGCACACACACACAGCAACTTTGCTTGAGAATTGTGCGTGGACAATGTCAAAGTCCATGACACATGCATGAATGATATCAGGCCCAACAAGTCAGCACAACTTTCTCAACCTTATAATAACAAGCTCACTTAAGCCCAGCAGTGCCTGTAACACCTCCCTCTGAAGGATCAGCAACACCATAGATTGTAACCCTTTTTGATGTCGGCCTTAGAGCTGTGAGGCTTTGTGGAGATAACAAAACACACAAATGTTCTCTGCTTATGTAATTCAGGTTTCTACACGCTGGCCTTTTGTTGGTCTTAGTTTCATGCCTGCATGTACACACACACGCACACACACACTTAAAGCCAGAGTGGCCCTTTGGGTATTTGGTAATGTGTGGACCATTTACCTCTGAACTGTGTCAATGGGGCTTGGCCCTTCTCTCTAGTCTCTCATTAGACATTAAGGAGTGGAGTGTTTATGCACAAACAGTGTTTGTTAAGTAACCCAGTTTGATGAGCATTTGCCTGAGTTGGTCTTGAGGTATCCTCCGTCAAAACTAGTGTTTTTTTTTTTTTTCAGAGATACCAGTTTCTCTAAACACAGTTTTATTTGAATAATTTATCATCTAAATACAAAATTATGCTGAATTTAGCTGAACTAAACCACAGCTTCAGAAACTGTTAAGTTTCCTTGCTGTAAAAAATGTTTAAACTGGTGTTCAATAAAACCAATGAAAGTTGAAAGTTAGAAAGTTAAAACTGGAGTTAATATTTATATATACATATATATGAGCATTTGATGTAGCCTATTTAAATTTCTTTTCTGTATTGGTTGACATTCTCCCCAAGTTTCAAAGTGACAAACCTAAACTTTCTGTAAAACTTATTTGCTGTCATATTGTATATTTTATATATGCTGTTATACAGTCCATATATTTATATGTTTACGTCCAAGCATCTGTATCAGTGCTGTTTTTCAAACGATACCGTTTCAACCTTCAGGTTATGCACATGAAAGTGTCCTTTAGCTGTATGCTATGTGCTGTGAAAGTGTGGAAGTTTAATCAAGACTCTTGCTGATGCTAAATTTTTTAAAAATGTGATTATGAATAATGGCGCCCCCTTGTGTTTGGTTCTGACGGTGTTCAAGCACTGTTACTATAACAGAGTATTAGTTTACATTAATGTTTACATTATGCAATACTGATGATTCACAGATGTTTTAAATGTATTCTTCTATTCTTTGATTTTATGTTTATTGTTTATATTTATTTTATGTTTATGTTTCATGACATGAATGTTATATGGTTTGTGCTCTATCCTTTAGGATGTGTGTGTGAACTGAGACCAGTGTGGGTCCAGTTATGGAGACAAGGTTGAACTGCAGCTCTCTCTGCGAATCTGGAGTCTGCACCATCCACATAGGAGTCAGCAACCAGCATGGCTGGGACATGATACAGAGAATTTGTGCCGTCTCCACGGTAAACACTCACACACACACACACACACACACACACACACACACACACACACACACTACACGGCTGTCCCATGGTACTAAACTAGTGCTATACCAAGTGAAGTAGGTTAATGTGGCTATGTTCTGTCTTGTATGTGTGTGTGTAGGGCACTGTGGATGTGAAGGGCAGATCTCTGTCAACCGTTCTCTGTGCCATCGTCTGGACCTTACTCTCCTGTGGAATTCTGCTGGCTCTCTTCTTCCTCCTCTTCACGCTCCGCTTTCGAAACAACAGGTGCAGAAACACTGATCTCTCCGTTATCCCCTCTTCCTGGTCTCCCTTTTTTCAGCACTTCCTTTCTCCTCACAGCGTTCTCAGTATGACGTCTGTTCATTTGTTTTTATGGACGTCCGTCACTGTTCATGTGTGATTCAGGTTGTGTTTTTTTTTTCAGGATCGTGAAGATGTCCAGTCCCAATCTGAACATACTGACCCTGTGTGGGAGTGTACTAACATACAGCACTGGTTTCCTGTTTGCTATGGAAGAGAGGACAGCGCTACAGGTGCATACACGAGCTAAAAGAGTTTTGTACAGTATTACAGAGTTATGTTATGTTATAGTCACACTCAAATTTCATATGCTATTGCATGACTTAGACAGTCCTTTTCTGCATGTCTGTCCGTATGTCCCAGGCCTGGATCTGGACTCTGTGTATTGGCAGCTCTCTCGTGTTTGGGCCCATTCTGGGTAAAACATGGCGGCTCTACAGGGTTTTCACCCAACGTGTACCCGACAAAAGAGTGGTGAATAATCCCTAAATATTTTTTTTTATTTAGTGACACCCCCCTACCCCCAACCCTACCCCACCCCCACACAAAAAATACTGGTATGCAACAAACACAGATAAACAATAATGTGACGGATGTGCATGTATTTAATGGGAGCGTGTATTATATATTCAGTAGGAGTGTTTGGTTGTGGACTTGTTTGTTCATATGTCTGTATGTGTTTGTATGGGCGTTGTTTCAGATTATCAGAGACATCCAGCTGATGGGTTTGGTATCTCTGCTGATTCTGGTGGATCTTGCGATTCTGACCACGTGGCGTCTGACCGATCCAGTTAAATGTGCACGGTCCGTCACTGCGGTGTCCAAGGTACTTTTATTCTTGTATGCATTAATGTGACTACGAACATTGAGAGGGACTGGATACACAGAAAGAAACACATAAAAAACACGACAGTTATACTATATCACACTGCCTGAGGAACAGAGCCTGACTTTCCCAGGAAAATATAAGGGTTAACTTCTTGCATAAGTCTCAAAAGAATCATGAAACCATGAATATGATGTCACACTAGTGACCCACCGGTGTCCAGTTCTTTTTTCCCCTCTCACCTTTCTGTGGACGTGAGTCAGCTATCCGGGCATGCTTTACTTATTTTACCTCAGGACTACTGCCAGACACAGGCCGGTAAAATGCCAGGAGGTGAAAACCTCATGATCAGCGCATGCACAGCATCCACTCTCTCCATATGCTCTCCCCCAGTCTGCGCTGGTGTTTTCAGTCTGCCATTTTTCTATTTATATCAGTCTAAGAAGTGAATTTCCGTACGTTTTCCGAATCGACACGACCGAAGCGGTGACACCTGCCTTGTTTTTTTTCTTTCTTTTTTTTCTTTCCCTCTTGCGATAGGTGGTGGAATGGGATGTATCTTACTCCCTGTCGCAGTTGGATTCCTGTTCTTCCTTCTACTCGGACCTGTGGGCAGTTCTCTTCTCCGTCCTCAAGGTACATCACATACATCTTTATCTTTCCCTCTCGCAATGGCTCATAAATACACATACAGGCATATACACATACACATACACATGCACATGTATACACACTTATGACATTCATTTTTTTACAGCGCTTCTGTGCAATGAACTGATACAGGTCCAAGAGGAAACCCATAAGTGCGTCATGTAAAATGTTTTCATTGCATGTTATGATCTCCACTTAACATATGCTTATTTTTATATCCCATCTTTAGGGCAGCCTCCTCCTCTACGGAACGTATCTGGCGGGGCTGACCAGTAATGTTAGTCTTCCCCCAGTTAACCAATCTCTGACCATCATGGGCGCTGTATGTCTGGTTACCTTGTCAACAGCTGTTGTTGTGCCTGTCTCACGTTACCTGTACGCTTGGCCCAATGTTGTTTACGGCGTGGTATCTGGAGCCATATTCATCTGCACTTCGGCCATTAACTGTCTGCTGTTTGTCCCACAGGTTAGCAGCTCAAATCTTTCATTTGATGTTGACGTCCTTTTTGGCTCTGGCCGGTAAGGTCAGACATGAGTTTTTTTGGTTCATTTCTCCCATGATCCTTTTGGGGGGGTGTTCAGGAAAACCGTATACCGCAATAACAATACTCTTGTTTTTAGTCAAAGCAGAAATCGATAGATCACGTGATTTAAACTAGGTTTCAACCTTTACATCCCATGTACTTCGCTCAAAATAAGTGCTATATTTTAATGTTAAAATATTTTGAAATATTTTATATTTTATATTTACACCAGGGAATCAATAGACCACCTTAAAAAGAGCTGCAGCAAATGCTAAATGAAAGGCTGACACTTTAACTTGTACCTGCAGGAGGGTCTGTGTGTGTGTGCGTGTGTCTGTGTGTGTGTGTGTGTGTATTGAGTCTTTGTGTACTTGGCCATCTGTCTAAACTGAGTGTCTTTAAGGAAGCATGTGTGTGTGTCACATGTTGATATATGAGGGTTTCAGTGTGTAGAAACTTTTACTGAAGTTTAAAAAGACCAGTAATTTCATTTCTGGGGGAAAGGTGCTGACATATTTGGAATGGGCAGAACTCTAATTAAATGTGAGAAGGCAGTAACAACTAATATAGAGAAATGAAGCATGAAAGAGTTTTAGTTACTTACAGCAAAATCTGAACTTCTGTCGCACTGTGTGAAAAGAGGGAAAATGTAGCTTTGTCTCAAGAGAGCATGACTGTCTCTTTGTCTCTAAGAAAGACACACACACACACACACACACACACACACACAAAAGGCTCTGTTTTTATTGTTGTATACCTGTAATTAGCAGGTGGAATGGGCTTCCCTCTGGAATGCTGACTAATGCTGAGTAAACCTACTGTAGACTCTGACAATGAGCCCTGAGCCTCAAGAAATGCTGAGTATATGTCTTCCAGGAGACAAAATTTATCCAAAGTGCACTCACTTAACCTCAGAATGAAACTCAGCCAGGGTGTGTTTGGGTCACAGACATACAAAAAGAACTACCAGAATCAGGGGGGGGGTGGTCTATATGCATTCTTCAAATTGGGTTCAAGGGTCGTGGTTAATGAAAACACCTCCGGTTTGCACTTTTGTACCCTCTAGTTGACACAGTGGAGACAGTTCGAGGAGGAGATAAACTCAACTCATAGTCAGATGGCCAAGTACTTCAGCAGCCCCAGCAAGAGCCTACACTCTATGTACAGTGAAGATGAAATCTACTACCTGTTGGGAGAAAACGATTCCATGAAGAGACTCATCAATGAGGTATATCCTTACCGTACTCTCATTATCATACATTTCATGATTCAAGTAATAAGATGTAATTGGTGCAGAGCACAACACAATGTATAATCTAGATATGCCTGATGAGTCATCGAAGGGAATTCTCGTTCTGGGAGTGAGTGGGGATACGCCCTCCACCACTGACCTATATGTGAGACTCCGTGCTTTGTTTTACGTTTCCTGAAGGCACAGCCTTTTGATTTAATTTCCTGTCAAGTCCATTCCTGCTTTGTGCATCCTTTAAGATGGATCTAACCCATCTAAGACTCTACCGCAGCGTCTCGAATAGTCCGTACTATGACTGCGTTCAGTAGACATATGTTAGAGTCTTCTGTACACCGTGCACTGGAATCACAAAATTACAAAATCACAAAATTACGACATAAGTGTGAAACAAATTTTAAAAAGCGTTATGTGGTGTCTTTACAGAAGAATGCAGTGATCGACAGCCTTCAGGAGCAAGTGAACAATGCCAAGGACAAACTTGTTAAGCTCATGTCTGTGACTCAACCCCAGGAGGAGCAAGAGATGGACTCCTCCATAACCAACCTCCATTCCTCCTCCACCCAGATGACGGTGGTGCTGCCTGAATCTCCTCCTACTTTGAACCAACAAGGAGACTCAGAGATGTCCCCTCCTGTGGTTCTCAATCCACCGCCTTATATACCTCCTCCTCCACCCCCTTCTGACTCCCCCTTGACTACCTCCCATGAAACCCCTCCCGCAAGGCTCTTAATATCTAACGGAGCTCCTGCTTCTCCCGTATCTGTGCCTGCTCCTTCCCAGTCTCCCCGCACTCCTGATGGAGCTTCCCAGAGTTCTCAGACCATGCCGTGGAAGTCCGAATGTGTGTCGGACAAACTAAGTTTTAGGGATTGCACAGATGTGTCAAAATTTCACATCACTCTGGACAGTACCACCATCCAACCGGAGCGTGACTGTCAAGTAAGTAACGAAGAGGCACCACCTGCCTCTCCTGTTGACCAATATAATCTCCTGCAAGCGTCTCCTCTCGTATCCCCTACATGGCCCTGCTCAACTCAGGCAGACATTCCAGGCTCTGCAGGGCAGTTCGTTTTGTCTCCAGCGCTTACCAAGGGCAGTCAAAAGAGACTTGTGAGCAGCGAACAGCTGCAGGAGATATTGCAAGACCTGAGTGTGAACGCGGTGGGCAGCTCCGTTAGGTCACCTATCCTGATGAGGACAACTTCCTCGACCAGTCCGACTAAGGAGGATGTCCCCTCTCTCTCTCCTCGATCTCCCTTCCACTTCTATTATCCCAGTATCTCACCTTACGTCATGCGTAAACGGAGGCCTCCCTTCCACTCTTCAAGAGGGGGCACACTGACCTACTTCTATCCAGGTCCACCACCTGCAGGCCAGAGGACGGGATCCGTACCTCCTGACCCAGAGAGGCCCAAAGAACCAGGAGATTCTGGTCCACCAGAAACTGCTGTGGACATAGGGACCCACCGACAGCACCTAGATTCGTGGAACCATGAGAGCGATGAAGAAGAAGAAGAAGAAGAAGAGGAGTACGTGGCCTCACGGCGATTTAAGAGGGGCTCAAGATGGAGACACAGAGCGCCTCCCTCAAGGAGGTGCTCTGCCACTCCTAGCCTAGGACAAAAAGTCAAGCCAGTAGCTGGAGGACAGTGGGAAAGGTGTGGACAGACTGTTGAGCTGGAGCCATCCAGTGACGTACGTGGGTACTCTGATTCAGAGTCAAGCAGTTCAGAAGACTACTGTTACTATCACCGACCCTACTGTGAGGCATGCCTGCAGGGCCCATACACGGACAGCAGCACCTCCGAGACGTCGGACAGTGAGTTTGGGGGGATCTGTCGAGCTTCTCATCCTGTGGTATTCAAAGAGGACCTCAAACCTACCTTTGTCTGAACTCGGGATTATTCATGATAGTCATAGCTAAAGACAGTGTAAAGAAGAGCAGATAAGTAAGAACGAATATGCTCGTCTGTTACAGTAATCATTTAGGGAGATTAAAAAAAATATATATATATAAGTATATACAAGATAAGATTTTTTTGTACAGCCAGTTTAATGACTACTTTGATTGGACTACACAGTTCAGTCTTTTAAAACTGTGAAGAATATCTGAATCAGTCACTGGACAGAGAAGCTCAGGATCTTCTCTGTGTTGCTGACTTACCTGCACTCTCTTTTCTTTTTTTTTTCTTTTTTTTTTTATTGATGTAGCTCACAAGCTAAGAGCATGACTCAGCACAAATGATGGCCCATTTCCCACCGTGCAAAGGGTCAGGGAGCAATGATACAGAAATCTGTTTGACCTTCACTCTCAGTGGCGAAGACAAATGATTCTAATGCTTTAAGAGAGAGAGAATCAGCACTACAACCACATCTGGCACTTTTTCTCATTTCACGTAATTAGGATGGGCATCAGTTAACAAGTCGTTCATTTTAGACACATTTTTTTATAAGATTTCCACAATAACATCTCGCCATCCTTATTAATGAACATATCACTACTGAGGTGAAAATCAATGCATGACATTTAAGTCCAGGAAATGCACTGTTTGCTGACTGTAGTTGTCATGGCTACATTATCCACTTAAGCCAGAACCCCTGATGAATTTTGCCTGTTACCAAAAGTTTTTTCTCCTGATCCTTACAACCTTTTCACCTACTGCTATCATGATATTAATTTTACGTAACCTTCTGAATTCTCTGATCAAAAGGTTCGTCACACTAACTAAAGATAGCACAGCGCTAAAGATGCCCCGCTAACATTTAGCTTTAACGTTACAATAAACTAAATAACGCATTTGTACTTACATTTCATTATGTTGCTAAAAGGGCCAAGAGGATAGGACTGATCTTTTGTTTTATACCTATTTTATTGATGATTTGGATCTTGTGTTAGAATTTTAATTTATTTTGTGCTTTAATTTATTATTGTCTTCTCTCAGTATTTTCATGAATGATGCAGAGAACAAAGATACATGCATCATCATTAGGAAAACAGGAACACTATATCAGCTTGTTACAAATGAGCTGATTTATAATATTTATTTATTTTTTTCTAACACCTCTCTGAGTACAATGTGTTTTCAATATTAGTAATTCGTTTACATTTTCAAATGTCACTGCTGTTACAATATATTATTGTGTGAGAATGATTTCTCTCAACATATCCACTGATGCATGTGTGCGTGTGTTTATTGTGTTTTTATGATATTTTGCTTATCATTGTTTACCCTCTCCTCCCTAAACAAGAGCTACATCATGCTTTAAAAACATCATCCCAAACCAGACATTACCTGTAATTTAACTACACACATTTCTCTATAGTGTATTTACAAGGTAGCCAAACAAAAGGGGTATTTAAGTTCAGATACATCAAGTTCCCCACCTCGCTTAAAAGCAACTCAGCCTCTTTTACAAACAGGCCAAACTTAACAGCCAGACAATAAGGGCTTTGGTGTAGTGAACGTTGTAACCACATCAGTATTCAGTGGTTCAGCTGGGAGAGCTTGTGGAGAGGACATTCTCCATAGCTATTCACCAGAGCAACCTGTATGACAGCATGTTTAAATGGTTAGACAGAGGGCACCCCTAAGGAAACAAAACTCATAAAATCAACCCTTGAGTTCTCCAAAAAAAAAAGAAAAAGAAAAAAGATTGCACATGACAGACTCTGAGACCTTGTGGCAAACGGATGAAACTGTCTGACCTGAGAGTAATGCACAAACTCACTGCATATCCCCTCATTTAACACTGTCCCTAAAATGCGGTTATGTGGCTGCTTTTCAAACATGAGGGACCTGAGAGACTGCCTCATTATGCAAAAGATGGGAAACTGGGGCAAAGATTCATCTTTCTGACAGTGGCTCCGAGCACACAGCCTGTTCAACGGTGTGCTGGCTTGACAACGGTAATGTGAAAGTCCCGCGAAACATTTCACCTCAGTATGCACTTCTGGCACGAACACAACAAAATTCGCATTCAGAACTTTCTGAAAGTACTGTATTTCCATTACAAGCCATCAGAGTATCACCAATTAACATAAAGGAGGGTTCTTAGGCTGTAACCTTTTCTCTCTCCTTCTCTCACTAGTCCCTTCCCACTATGCAGGTTATACCTCTTGCTTCTGTCCTGTATCTGTTACTAAATTTTCTTCCTGCTCAACCTTTTAAATGTTTGTTTTTTTGCTGGAAGATGTATTTGCATAAAGGCAGAAATAACATTAACTTGCATTACTTATGCATGACTAGGTCTGTCTGAAAGACAAACCTGTTCATGCAGCAATCACCTATGGCAATTTATAGCACAAAATAAGCGCCTTCAATCACAAAGACCAAGAAAATTCCTGAAAGCTCATTTACTTTTCTTACAGGTCGAACGTGATCAGAATATTATTCAATCCAGTTTTGGTAGAAAGAAAGGCATGTAACAGTTCACAGCTTAAAGATCAAGAAACTGGAATTGTGTAGAGACGCATACGACTGCTGCTTTGCACAGTGTCCCTCTTACTTTCACATTTGCTTGTCTTAAGCGATTACTCAATCTGTGCTTTGGCTGGGCCGTTTAAGGTTCTACAATGAGTGCCTCTGTGGGACACTTGTGTACAATGCCCAAAGCCTGTAAAAATTTGTCATGGCAACATTTCAATTTGAAATGCTTTACCTTGGTTATCCCATGTGTCAGACAGACTGATGTTACTATTCTCTACCACTCTCTCATAAGTATCCTCCTCACTGAGTAATTCTGCCACATGAGTCAATAGACTCTGTAACCTCTCTAAGCACCTCACTGACTCCATCTGAGTGACGGTGGGACTAATTACCCCTCCAAACTCATCGTCTCAAAGCTTCTGATTCAAACTCTGCTCTCGTCCTCTGCCTGTCACAGCCTCTTCCTCTTTCTACCTTTACATTAGCGATAGCTTGGGAAGAACATCCGATACCAAAACAAGATCAATTTTTCGTTACAGTGTTTTGCAGCTACTGCATTCACTTGCCTGCCTTCTTAAATATGTACATAGATATAAAATCTATGAAATTCATATTCATACATGCACACAGATGTTAATTGTGTGTAATATATTTACCAAGCAGAGAAATCTTGCGAATGAGAAATAAAACCATATGTCTAACAGGCATACTAATGGTAAGAACATAGTCGGCCAACGCATCTCCTTTAAGGACCGCTACACATATGTTGCAACGTATGCTCGAGAAAGTGACGCATTGAAACAGATGTATCTCCTTCAGAGACAAACGGAAACAGATGACATTTTATCCACTGACTATGAACGTGTACTAATTACACCTCAATAATTCCGCGCGACAAGCTCTTGGAAAGATTAAGGGTTTTCAGCTGTGTAGTAACAATGAAATTCTGTTACCATTGCCCTTTTAGTAGTTGCCTCTGGATTGGTGTAGGTCGCATGTTCGGTTCAATCTGTCAGATGATTGGGCAATCATGCTTCGTGTGCCCGCCCATACTAGTGTTCGAGCAGAGGCTCCCGAACGTACTTGCTTTTTTCAGCCACATCCTTAGGAACTCTAGAGGCAGTTCGGCAAATTACGCCATGTGTTCTATGAACAGGGCAACTCAATTGGTCAACAGTGCCGCGTTCCCTCCGCCCAACTATAGGGAAACGTGTTCGATTGGTTAACTCCGACCTCCTCAGGCCTTCATGCGCGTTCACAATTTCCGATTCTCATCGTAGCTGGTTCACGTACACCATTCGTCGTTTCAATGCATTCTGATTGTATTCTTTCGCAATCTACGTAAAAGATGTACCCTGGGTCGGAGTGACAAAGAGCGAGCGGAGACCGACGGAGAAGGAATAAAAACGGTATTTCTGAATAGCCGTGTGAATTCTGGATAAGATATCCTGGAAGAACAGATACAAATATTCTTGTTTGAGAACAAGATTCTGCTCACTGGATTTCAGTATTTGATCGTGAATTTGAATGGAGTTTCGCGGATTCGCAAGGCCGAGGATATCTGCCTTCAAATTGGGCAATTGGAAAATTCTCATTTGAATCGCTGGTTAGTGCAAGGGAGCCGCCATGGCTGGTGCTATTGGATCGTTGAATCTCCACCTTAGTACATGAAAAAAATACTGCATGGCCGGATAATCTGATGAAAAATATCTCTAATTTATTAGCGTCGAGTGGGACAATTAGACATTAATTTGTGATTTTTTTTTTTTTGGTCAATGAAGGAATCTGGTGAATAGGAAAAGGAGAATTGGAGGGTTTTGTTGGGGGAAACTGGGGAAAAGCCAGTTTCATGACTAATCTTTTGACAACGCGTCTGCAAGATTTGTATATAAAGGAAAAAGAAAGACGAATAAGAGAAAGATGATTTGAGAGAGAGAGAAAAAAACAAGAACTGTGTCGGGAGACGGGAGAAGGTTGCAAGCAAGCTGAAGAAAACGATTGAGAGGGTTACTCGCACGGCAGAGTTGTTTTTTCATTTTTTCCGTTAACTATCCTCGTGAGAGGTTAAAGGGGTCTTTTTACGACTCGTTCGAAACGGATATTTATTACTGATAAGAATAAACTTATTGACTGGTGAAGAACGTACAGGATTCTGGATCGGAATATGTCTGGTCGGCCTAGAACCACCTCCTTCGCAGAGAGCTGCAAACCAGTGCCGCAGCCCTCTGCGTTTGGCAGTATGAAAGTCAGCAGTAAGTATGATTTTGGATCCTTGGAAACCTCGCTTTAACTAACTGGGGGGGAAACATAAAATGAAATGAACGTGCAATCGGCAAGTCTGTCGACACCGTCGCCCTGGTGTGACTTGCACGGTCAAGCTTAAAAAGCCTGCATTCATCTAGAGTATTAATTGCATTAACAAACTAACTGAAACTGAAGTAGCAAGAAGTGTCACCTTTTTGGGACACCGTAACGTGACGTGCCCCATTTTTAAATCGGTCAGCGTGCTTTCCAGCGGCTCGTGGATTAGCTAGGCCATGCCACGATGGTTTCAGACATGGCTGGCACAGGTCCATGCCAGCACTGCGATTTACTAATTAATAACCCTTTGCTTGATAAGTCTGAAGTATTTTTATACTAGAGTGGTTTATCCAATTGGAGTCATCACCAGTTATCCCGTGTTCTGTCACGGGAAGGAGTGGCCCAGCCTTGAAATGAAACGTCGATAAGACCTTTTAACTGCGTGAATTATGTCGTAATACTTCAGTTAGATTGTAGCTATGGACTTGGTTGGATAGTTAAATCTGAAAGTTAGACACATTTTATTGAGATCCCATGTGCTGTACTGTGTTAGATGTCGTCTTCGATCCGTTACGCAATCTTCATGTGTGAAGCATTTCAGGTCGTAGAATGGTTGTGAACGTGTCCCGTTTAACCAGCGATCACTCTATCTCGTCTCAGAAGGAACACAAATGAATAATTTTAAGAGCATTAAAGTATCGTTGATCAAAGTTACAAACAATGTTGTGGGCAACTCTGTCGCCACACTGTTCCCGAGCATTGCTCCAGCTCATCCTACTATAAAGTAAATATTGGGCACGTGGCACTAAGAAATCAAAGTGTTTGCCGATGGTAACGTTTCTTTCCTGTATTTAAAGGAAGCATACCATCAGTAAAGAAAGCGGTTACATTCATTATTTGAAAGGAATTTGCTTGCAGTTACTCGGTTGTTTAAGAATGATTTGAAGCTTCAGTCATTAGATTCACACTCTACATTCACAGTGTCCCCACGTTAAAAACACCGTTCGCTAGGAAGATGAAACGCATTGTGGTTCTACAAGGCATCTCTGTCATTTCTGGTTGGAGAATAGCATTTAGATCAGTGAGCTGTCGTTTGTCTCTTCCAGCGATGGAGGTGACTGAGTTGACTGACGTAAAACATGTAAGCAGGAACCTAGTTCTCAGCCCCTTTTTTTTGAGCGTCTCTGCTTAATTGACGAGTGACATCAGAACAAACAAGAGGCAATGAGTTGTTGTACGCCATCTTTCATTACACTCCGCCGATGAGCCTGTCACCTTTTGGCATGACAAGGGGTTGGTGCGTGAACTGACTTTACACTCATTTCCTGTCACAAAATGCCACCCACTTCTGCCTCCTACCCCCAACCCATGCCTATGTCAACACCCATCTCTTCCTCATACTCTTGGGTTGCCTGATTGATCTGTATGATACAGTTCAATAATGTATGTTGATTTTCCATCGCCTGAAGCCACACACACACACACTACTCGTGATATAGAACTCGTTTCGTTCGGTGGATAGGCCGAAGAGGGTGTCACCTTTCACCCCAATCCATTATCATCTGTCAGCCTCTGTAGCAGAGGCTTTTCTTACAGCATCAGCACAACTCATCTGCTGCATGCACTCAACAGTTCCTATCACTGCAGTCGTGGCGTGATTTTTCTTTTCTTTTTTTTTTTTACCCCCAGAGAAAGCTTGGACTTTTAAGCTTCTCTAGTCGTCATTTTCACCATTTCCTCTGTTTCCTTGCGAAGGTGCGTGAAAAGAGCTGAAACGGCCCCTGCACGGGTAGCCAAGGACATTGTCATTTTAACGGTGACCATGACTGGGAGGTGACTTCCACTTTATGAATTAACGTTAAAGGCAGAGAATCCTGGTGTGGTTTTAGGATGCGCAGAATGCCTGAAAATATAGACCAACAGAGCTTGTATTTGAAAAATAAATGATGAACAATCAGTCAGTCAACCAAGAAGTATGCCTTTTTTTTTTTTAAAGATGTGTGACCTGTTGTAGGTGTGTCTGTAACAAGGGTTCAACAACTAACAGGCAACAGCACAACCATGTTTATTTCGCCCATGAATAAAGCAGTTTAACTCCCATGTCTTTGAGATTCAGAAAAAAACTCAAATGTACCAGCAAATGAACAACTTGTAATACTTCGTCATTATCAACAAGTGAGGAGCTAGAGCAGACATGAACACAATGTTTATAAATGATTTGGTGGATGGACTTGAGAAGTGTCTAACAAAGGAGTGTGAACCGACATTCAGAAGTTTACACTGAGGGAAAAGATGGGTTTCTGTTTTTTCAAGAGTAGGAGGTAGGAGGATGTGAAGAACCGACTTGAAAGAGTGGCAGTCTGACACGGGCTGTATGGTCCTCCATTTCAGCTGGAGCATGTGGTCTCCCAGACTCCCAATGGTCCTGAAGAGTGGTCACTTGCACAGATTTATTTTTGTGCTCAGTTTGGTTCCCATTGCAGTGTGAATGGATGATCATGCAGAAATAACTTGAGACGTCATCTCTTATGCCAAGGCAAGGGTGACTTCCTTGTGTGCTATTATCAGAAAGTACAGTAGCTTTCGTCAAAGAAAAAAAGAAAGCCATCAGAAGCTCTTGCACCGTAGGATTTTCCAACCGCTTTTAAGCACACCACAAAGAGGCTGTATCTCAGCATTTAGAGATGCTATCTACTGGAAACAACCCCAGGTTTGTCTCTACGTTGCTGTAGAGTATGGCGGCCCATTATATCAAAGTGAAGGTCTTAACGCAATGCGAATCTGTCATCAGTGTGAAAGTGCTGTTACGTAATAGCCAAGTTAATGGCTTATGGGCACTCTCAGAATAACAGGCAGTAGTGGAGACATCAACACAAAAACAGCATGAGAGAGCACTTGAGAGCAAAGAGAGGCAGATGTTGAGACATCTTCAGAAGATCTCGTCAACAGAGCGTATGACTTTACTCACTTGCCTGTCTTTACTCACGCACTTTACAGTTCTGTAATGGATTGCAGTCAACATCATTACCAACATCATTGACTTTGTGCACTGTTTCATCGCCAAGATATTTTTTTTTTAAGTCAAATAATATTCAGAAGTCTTTCAATGACATATAAAAATGTGTTTTTCGTGTGTGTGTGTGTGTGTGTGTTTTGTTGTTGTTGTTGTTGTTCTCTTCCTACAACAGTAAAATGCATCCATCCTCATCATAACTGCTAAAGAACAGAGAAAGACAATGAAGCCTTCCTGTGATAGTGAATAAATAGAAAATAGGAGATTCCCCTGAATGGAAGAACGCATCGTTGGCGACGATTCATCCAATGAGCTGAGCGACCTTTTTCACAGTTCTGCTAAAAAAAAAAAAAAAGAAGTAGAGGACAGATATGTTGCCCACAAAGATGTGTTTTTTTTTTGTCCCCATCACATTCAGTGATTTGTGTCGTGCACAGTGATTATGATGTGATTTGTTTTCTGTCTGCCAGGCTCTTGTACTGTCTAAACAGTTAAAGGCTCGTCTTCCTTTCTGTCTGTCACACACTTTCCTCCCGTCTATTAATACTTTAGTAGGTTAGTGTTCCTTGCCAAAAGCTGAACAGGTGTTGCTTGAAAGCCTTGTTCTTTTTTTTCCTCTTCTATTCATTCAATCTGTGCGTTATCTGAGGGAATCTCCGGTTTACCCATGATGTCACCATAGAAACAGACATCGGAAGCCAATCCATAGGGAAGCAATCTTGGTATGGTTTGTGCTGGAAGGCGGGGCTTGCCATGTGCTGGTTCCAAGGGTTGATGTCATAGTCCATCTGGCATCGGTCCTGTGTGCGGCGTACTCAGGACGACATCTTTTTCAGCTCTTCTATGGACCAGAAAGCCCAAGGCCCGGTCCAACCCTGCTACTCTCTAAAGGAGGATGTGATACTTTACAATTTGGCTTCCTTAAGAGACAGTATAAAATTTCACATATTTTATTTAGTGTTATTTAATGTAGACCAGCTCATGGAAAAACATGTCACAGTGCGACGTCCAAACCTGATATAATCTGTCTCTCTCTGAAAGACACCCTTCCCGTTCTTGCTTAATTTCTTTTTTTATGCTCAGCAAAATTTGTTTTTTTTTTCCCCCTCTCTTGATTTAGGCATGAAAATCCCTTAAAAAAAAAAGTCTCATCTGCATTTCATCATCCCGTGTTCTACAGACACACAGATTTCCTGATACACTGATAGACTCTTGTGTCTTCCTGTATGCTCGTGTAATAGTCAGTGAACTCTAACTCTTCCAGTCTTTAAAGAGGACTCTGTAGCTGCTGATCTTTTTTTTTTCCAGCACACACACGTGTGTTACTTGGCAGCTGATCTGAGAGTCTTGCATTAACACTCTCTTACAGCAGCTGGATCTGAAGTGGGAAGTGTGATTCCTCAGACTGCACCCCCCCCCTCACCCCTTCTTGTTTTGTTTTTCCGGAAAAGGCAGCTGTCCAAGAACAATGAAACCGTTGTTTAGCATTTAAAAGCCCCCGCGTGGACCTTGTTCTTGTGCAAATGGATATAAATGAATTTTACAATAAAGGAGTCTGTTTTTTGGGGGGGTGGGTGGGGGGTACATGTGTCACGACACACTTGTTTGTACCAGCGTACACAGCTAGCAATTGCAAAATCAGAGAACTATGAATGATGGCGCTTCTAGCTGAGGGCTTATCTGGATGAAAAATATTGACAGTATAGCAGAATTTTTTTTAAAGAACCCTCTTGTCTTAAGTCTGGTTTATTATTATTTTTTTTTCATTATGCTGTTATGTTTCCTTTGGTTTCACCCCAGTTTGGCATGTCCAGTCATCTGTGTTCTTAGAAGTCTCCAGCACTTGCCCAACTGTTTCTTTAGCCAAGTTGAGTGAAGCAAACACACGCCTCCTCCAAGACAGCCAGCCACTGTATTTTCTCAGACAGGCACAAGATGGGTCTAATTGGTGTTGGGCAATGTAACATGCCTGGAGGGGAACGGTGTTTACTTAACTCCACCTGTAACTACATAAGCAGCAGGTTATCCTTCACTACGGTTAAGCAGAGAGGAATAGACTGGGATCACCGCTACCCAGTACAACACACTTCCTCTGAATTCCCAGCCACCACCGGGAAGTCTCCATTCTGCCAGTCCTCTGGCGATTCAGTTTTTCTGAAATATGACTAAACATTGCACCAGCAGCAGGGTTTCTCAGCACTCAGAGGATAATTTGTCACCCATTCATATGAATTGCAAATGAAGCCTGTATTTGCTGTAGATTAAGACAGCTCTTAGTATATCTTGTCGTACTTCTACCAAATCTGGAACTACAGCACGTGATTGGTTGAATGATGGGAAGAGAGAGTAAAGCATATGTATGAGGAGTGGGGAAGCCATGGAGGAAGAGAGGGTGTGGCAGGTTGAACTGTACAGAATTGCTGTATGTTTAAGATCTAGTTCTGAGACTTTGCTAAAAAAAAAAAAAAAAAAAAAGCAAGTTTCCAAATGTTAGAATTTAAGGAGATTCAACTAGATTTTGAAATGAGCTCTAGCACTTAACAGTTGTGTTGAGAGCCTTGTGACACTTTCCCTCTAGTGTGATTTTAGTGCCTGTTCTGTGTGGCCCTTTAGCATTTGCTTGCCTCAACAGGTAAGTGCTTAAGAGTTCCAAAGGGGCTTTATGTAATTAAGAAAATGTGATGTTCATTCTTCAGAATGAGGTACCTTTTTTTTTTTTTCTTTTTTTTTTTCCCCCCCTCCAGCGGCCAGTTGGCAACGTCAAGTGTTGGCTCTGTTTTGCCACATCAAAGAACTGCATTTAAATCAATTTCTGAGTGGTACAATAGAGCGAAATTATTTAAGGTAATGATTTCATATTGGCACCTGATATAAAGACAGGAGAACAGTAAGCTGTTTTCAAAGACTTCCTTTTTAGTCAGCACTTTTACGTTTTGGCAGAAGAGAAAAGCCCGCTTCTTTGATAGGATATATTGCCTCTGCATTATTGTCTAGTCACGATGATAAGACAAAGCCCAGGATCAGTATCTAGGCGGGGTCATTCAGATTAAACATTACTGAGAGCTATTGGAGGAGGAACGGAGGAACGTCTTTGTGATTGGTTGAGACAGTTTTTTTTCTGGTGAAATGTCGACTGCGACATGAGATACTTTCGGTCAAATAAAGGTAAACATCTCCGTTTCTCTTCTGGAGAAGCAAGAGGCCTGTGACCTCGCCTTCACATATAGGCACTGAAATGTACATGCCCAGTGCATAAGTAGTGTTGGAACTAACTCTATTGTTTGAGTTCAGAATGGAGCCATACATATGCTTCCATTGTATTCCACAGCTGTGGGGAATTAAAAGCACCCTTCCTCAGAGGTGGACAGATGGCCCAAGCACTGTCCTTATTGTGCGGCACTGTTTTTGACTTTTTCCACTCTCGTGAACAAGACCTTAGAGAGATGTCCTTCACTCACTGTGTTGGCCTCAGCAACACACACACACACACAGACTTGGTTTTCAGACACCACTGTTAAAATGAGTCAGAGTTCTGTATGGGTGGCATTCCAAGAGCTGAGGTTCTGTGAACAATTGTATTTTTTTTTTTTTTTTTTTTTTTTGCACTCTGCTTAAATGGAATAGTTGGGTTCTAAAATTTGATGTGACTGACAGCCATGTGTACTCTGCACTCACTGTAATTTCCAGCCTGGCGTGGAGTCGGGGGGGGAAGTCCTTGGGTTAAACGCTTGCCCCCCCCCCCCCATGCACCACATTTCCCCATTGCTTCCATTTTCTCTCCGTGGTGTGTCTCACTGTTGTGTTGCTTGTGCTGTCCCATAGCTTCGACAACAGTGGTCTCTGTGCACACTGTGTGCTGTTACAGAGCTGTGACGACAGTGGTCTCTGTGCACACTGTGTGCTGTTACAGAGCTGTGACGACAGTGGTCTCTGTACCGCTGTAGTCTCTGTGTACGTGTTGCCTGTGCCGCCGTTACAGAGCTGTGACGACAGTGGTCTCTTTGTAGGCCTGCTTCATCAACTGATGGGATCAGGCCTTTCCAGTTCAGATCCACAGCTGCTGTTAAAAAAAAAAAAAAAAGAAAAAGAAAAAAGAATGCTGGTGCATTCCACACATTCTGTCCCCTTTCATGTGCTCGTTTCTCGTTCCCCCCGAAGTCTTGAAAGTCTTGGTGTCCCCATCAAGATGTTTGTACTTTCTCCTGGAAAATTGAAAAGCTCTGTCCAAAGCTGATTTTGTCTGAGAGAACCTGGCCTGTTCAGGGAGAAGAAGTTTGGTGTATGTGTTATATTTTCCATATTATGATACACAGCCCTGATTCTCTGCTCGGTCTGCCGATTGAGTGTTGGCAGTGTTACAAAAAAAAAAGATGAATTCGGTTCATCTCAGTTTCATTGTTGTATCCTTCTGCTGAGCACCTCTTGCAAAATATCTTATCTAAATCTGTTCATGCCATTGTGAAAACTCGTACAAGTCCTGCACTGAACAACCTGGTATTCAGACAGACATGAGTGTGTGTGTGTGTGTGTGTGTCTGATTATCTTGTGGTTTGAATGTGATGGAGGCTATGCTCCACAGGTTGGCATAGCATGAAGGTCAGAGGTCAGCCAGGGCTCCACGTTGGGCTGAACTGTGAACGACTGCTCCGATTTGACTGGATGGCTTCATGTAAAATCGTTGGCGTACTTTCCGTGCAGTGTTTCAGGCCAGTAAGAGCTGCTCAGTCACACTCCTGTAGTAATCAGATTGAACACTGAATTTGCACAGCAAGTATGAGGCCTGGCCAGCTTGACCTGTGTGTGTGTGTGAGTCAAACATGTTTGTCAGTCAGTTCTCTGAATAGCCAGCTTTTCCAAGTGTATGTGTGTGTGTGTTTGAGCGTAGGGTATGCTTGGACAGTTACCAAATGCTCAGAGTTTCTGAAAAATGACGCAATTTTGCTCCTACTTTTACGCTGGGGAATAAAAGCTATTCATAACGGTTTAAACCACTTATAACTCAGCCAAAATTTAGGGCACCTCATGGTGCTACTTCAGAATTGGCAGAACGACAGCCCTTCAGAATGCGTAGACTCGGTGGAGAAAAGCTTAAAGCGAAGCAAGGCTAATTAGCGAGGACGCGACTTTAGCCGCAGCCAGATACTCAACACTTAAAGTAAAATTGATAATACCTGCCGCGCTTTTTTTTTAACAAGATGGAAGAAAATAACTTTTTTCTTATTTTCTTGCTGTGATAACGTCAATTTGGCTAAGACAAGAGAAATGCGCTAACGCTGACAACAGATTCACTGCATCATAATTGTACACCCCCCAAACTGAATGTAGCAGAATTTAGTCCTTGTTGACAAGTGAAAAAGAAAAGAAAGGCTTTATAAATACATCCCTCTTATTTCTTAGGACTGCGATGCTTGATGAGTACTGAGACCAGAGGTCCTGTAATGAGATAGGGAATAAGGGCATTTTGTGTAGACATATCGCTGGATTGTTTGTGCGCTTGAGTGTTTGGACATGTGTGGGCAGGACAGGCATATGCTATGCCTAGCTCGCAATAAAACACAGGCAAAAAGTGGATCCTGAAATATTATGTTGGAGACTAAAAACGGAGAGAGGGAGAGAGAGAGAGGGAGAGAGAGCGCAAGAGGGTGGTGAGATGTTGAAAGGGAGAAAATTCTGCCACTTCATCTGTACTTCACTATATTGGCAGCCAACTGGCTTTAGCAGTGTGTGTGTATTCTCAGCAGTGTCCACTCACACATTATACATCGTCTCTGTCTCCTTCCTATTTATACACCCTCTGCTTCTCAGTACTTGTGTTCCACTTATTCAGTTCTCTTATATACACTGTGAGAGTGCAAGTATCTGGTAAGAGTTTAAAAGAAAAGTAAGTGTGTGTGTGTGTGTGTGTGTGTGTGTGTGTGTGTTGGTGGGTGGGCGGGCACAGGGTGGGGGGATGGGGGCAGGGGGTGATGTGCTACTGTGGAGTTTGGTTCTGTACAGATCGCTGCACAGAGTCAAGCATAACAGTGCCAAGTCCCAGCCCCTCCCACCCCCACTTACACACACACACACACACACACACACAGAGGTTACTGCTGTTGTCGGCTCCTGTGCTTGTCCCTATAATGATATGGTGAAAGACACTGATTCACATTTGGGATCGTGCAGTGTTTGGTTAACTTTGTGTTCCACGAAGTTGAAAGTGTGACTGGTTTTCACTGGTACGTAAGTAAATAATAGCCCCATGTGTGACTGCGTGCTGGTTCCCTTCCCCTTGCGCTTCTGTTTTGTCCCGTACAATTCAACCCTGATGAGGATTAATGACCAAATCATCAACATCTCCGTCGCTTTATCCAACAGCATTCCTTGAGAAGTATCCAGACTTTAATCAGTCAGAGACTCTCAGGGAGTGCTGCGTCTTTGGGTTGTCGGATCATTCTGGTGCAGCTGACATTGGCACGTCAGCCTGACGGTTATGGCATTCTGTGATTTATTGGGACTGCTGTCAGACAAGTTTCAGACATGCCAACTGCTGCCTTTCAAAAAGGACTACGCTGCTTTGTCTGAATCCATTACAAACCAGTGGGATTTTTACAGATGTGGCCAATTCACAGTCTGTGATGTGTGAGGCCACGATGTCTGAGTCTCGCTGAGTCTCGTGCATCTGCGTGTCTGTCAGTTGTCTTGCTCCTCTCATTCTAAAAATGCCCAGTTTCCCACCATTTATATTTTACTCTTCCAGTCTGCTCATACATTCTCTGTTTAGTAATGAAGTCCAAATTTCCTCCCTCCCTCTCCCTCCCTCTCTCCCTCCCTTACTCAGCTTCTCGTGAACTTTCTTTTTCTCTGGGTTTCTCATTTTCTCTCTCTCTCTCTCATTCTCTCTCTCTCTCTCTCTCTCTCTCTCTCTCTCCTTTTCGCTCTGTCTTCTGCCACGTGTGACTCAGTGGCCATTGGATGACCTTCTCTGCTCAGACACCCAGTCTCTCTGTGTGTGTGTGTGTGTGTGTGTGTGTGAGAGAGACAGAGAGAGAGAGAGAGATGGAGAATAGTAATATGCTGATGCCTGAACAGATAATGGTGGCCAGAGGGCAGAACACTGCTGCTTTTTGAGACTGGGATGTGTGTGTTGGTTTGTTTGTCCATGTTTATCTGTGCGCTGGTACTGTTTTTATGATTGTTTTTGACCATTTGTGTCTGTCCTGTGTAGTGCTGACCTGCCTCGTACGAACGTTCTGTATTCAGACGTATTAAAGTCACCAGGATTTTTAACAGAGCCATGGAAATGACCTCTGTTAGTAGTGAAGCCTCTCTCTCTCTCTCTCTCTCTCTCTCTCTCTCTCTCTCACTCTGTTATCTCCTTGAGCAGGAAGGATATGGGTCGTCTGGTGAGCGAGTGGGAGACAGAATGTGAACCCACACACACACACACACACACACTTGTGCATGTGCTGAAACAGACAAGTCTGTTTCTGCAGGAGTCCACCTACACTATTGCATGTGCAATTGTGACACACATGCTCACACTCCGACTGCTCATAGTTCATTTATAGCATGGGATTAAGCAGTGGTGAATGGTGTAGTCTTGACAACCCCCTCAGTAAGAGAAATGTAACTCTGATTGGTTGTCTGGTATGGTTGTCATGGGTGACAGTAGACCCCCTTTGGGATATTTTACACAGCTCTCTCTCTCCCTCTCTCTCTCTCTCTCTCTCTCTCTCTCTCTCTCTCTCTCTCTCTCTCTCTTTCCCTCACACTGTGTCTCTGTGGACAGTGAGCAGATATAGATTCGCTAGAGCAGAATTAAGGGCAGGAGAAGGAAATGTCAGATTCTGTTTTATTTTTATTCAATTATTTATATATATATATATTTTGCCGGGAAGGCTACGATTGACTGTGTAATGTCACATTGTGCTTAGTACCTTTTAGATATGCACAGGGAGTGAATTGTCATGAGATTTTTGTGTGTGTGTGTGAGTGTATCTCTGCTCAAGAAGGTTCTTGAAGGTGTTTTAGCTCAGTATTAATGACTGAGTTGTCCTACCTCCATCTCTTTATAATTGGGGTTAAAGCCTTGCTCGCTATTGGCTTTCGTTCCTTCTTTCTCTCTTTTTCTTTGAGTTATTGCTGCAGGTCAGACTGCCCCTATTGCATCATCTCTCCTTTTTTTTTTGACTCTCTCTTCCTCTCCCGTCCTTTTTTTTTTTTTTTTTTTTGAGTGAAATAGCTTCCAGGTTCACTAGGCAAATTAGCGTGTCACTACAGTTAATTTTAAGTGTCAGTCACTCAGTGACCTTTTCTTGACCTTTGGTTGGTTGTAAGCTGTGAAGATGTTAGTCATATTGGAAGTGCACTTCTCACTTGCTTCAGGGTGTTTATGTGTTTGCGAAGATTATGAATTAACTGTCGCGGTTTTAATGTCTCTGTCAGAATATGATAAATATCTGGAAAACTGGCCCGTAGAGGCCTTATGACTGGGAGATGAAAGTCTTTGAGATGAAAGTGTTTGATACACGTAGGTGTCCCGTTAAAAGAATAAAGCAACATGCAGCGCTCTGGTAACAGCAGATCGCTCGTACTGCAAAGATTAAACAAAATCAACACACGTCGATTTGCTGATCTGTCTTTGTTCCTGACAGAAACCAGGCAGCTGACAAGTTGTAAATACGATTTAACGGAGATGTTTGCTTTTTCATGCTTGTGGGTGAAGTGTCTTAACTTGACTCACTCCTTAGAGAAATAGTGTTGTATTTGGCAGTGTGTCAGGGTTTTGCTTGGTACTTTCACAGGTCTAGCACACCTCTGCGCGTTGGAAAGCGTAATGTAGAGGTTGCGAATGGAGCTGATTTACACTCAGATTGACGGCCGCTGCGGGTTTTTTTTTCCTTTCCCTCCGTCGTTAACCTGTAACTCCAGGGTCCGTTGAGGCTCACACTAAAGGTCAGAGGTTACGCCGCCGGTCAGAGGAGGTTCAGAACCAGAGTCAACACATTTACGACGCTCTCCCTCAGGAACCCGGGTCTTTTTCTGATCCCAGACGGGGTTAATCACACACACACACACACAAACACACACACAAATGTCCATTTGCACACATGCAGTTTTAGCTTTGGAGTATTGAGCTGGCATTAATATACAGTTCAGATTCAAAACGTGTTTTCGTTTGAAGTGACACGCTGGATATACAAGTGCATGAGATGATGCTTTTTTTTTTTTTTAAGCGTCAGAGCTGATGCCAGCCGGCGCCGGTACTGTGATTCCTGTTCTGATGGTTCTTGACAGATTCCTTTATCCCTTTCTTATTCATTTCCACGGAGCTTGGAGAATTGATATTATCTTTGCTTTCAACTCACTGAATAGGGGACTGTTGCCGTGGTGACTTGAGACACACCCTTACATGTGTCTGCCTTTTAAGGTCGAGTTAAATAAATGATTTTTGACCTATATTGGACACCACGTCCCACCTCCACTCTGGCTATTCTTTCTCTCTCTCCTCTCTCTCCTCCCCCCTGGACACGCGCACACGCGTGCTTTGGAATGACTTGAAAGATGACTTGTCGTCGGAATGAATCCTGCACCGTGTCCAGGAATGATAAAGCAAGACTTTACTACGTCAATGGAAAAAGGAGAGGAAAAGTAGGCTAAATGTATCACCTTACAGCTAGTGATGACGTTACACATTCTGCTTCTCTCTCACACACACACACACACACGCTAGTATTACGCTTCATACCACTGGCTATGATCACGTAACATTATAATTGAGCAGAATAACATTAGCATGCAAGGTAGCATGTTTAACTGTAATTTTAATACTAAATCAGAGGCATTATGTTCACAGCTACAGATTTGCATTTTTTTTTGAACTTCTGTCATTTTCTTGCCATTTGAAAGCGGCCTTGGCAGAGGAGAGAGACCTTTCTCCATTGAAACTAATGTGCTGAGGAAAAAGGGCCGTGTGTTTTGTTCATATTCAGTCCCACTGGTTCCAAATGACTTGCTCTTTGTGGTTACTGTTTATGAACTGTTTGAATTAGACTGTCATGACCCATGTTGAGCGGGAATGGTTTCAATCCAGATTCCATGTTTGATCAGCGTTCTAGCTGTGTGTGTGCGTGCGTGCGTCTGTGTGTGTGTGTGTGTGTGTGTGTGTATTCGCATATACAGGCAACTTGCAGGCCCTTGCAGGATGTTACAGGACCGGAGTCTGTGTCTTTTGGGTTCTCATGGAAACGCAGAAAACAGTTCCCTGTGTGGTACTCCCTGTGTCTTTGTTGGCTGGCTCTTAGCTTTGTAAAATGAAAAGAGATGAATGCTGTATATGATATGAAAACTTTCCCAACCCTGGACTCAGGAATCTCATCCTGAAGATAATGTGTTACAACATATATCAGGACCCCACACTTAGGCATCAGAGGAGCTGATCCTGGAACAGTGCACCCCATTTTAATCCTAAACTGTACTGCTGTAAACTGTGTTCAGACTGATTCTAGGTCTGTGCTTGGCAGTGTAGAGTAAGAGGGGAAGCTCTGAGCTGGCAAGGCAAAGGCCAGACAGTTAACCTTTAACAGAGTTAATAAGGACTTTGAACCGGAGTCTGAAATATAAAGGGACTAATCCAAGCAAGCATGAGCAGCTGGACACACACACACACACACACACACACACACAGTCATTTAGCTCTTGCTCTTTAGCTGTCTTAAGTTGCTCTAAGTGGCTTTGAAAAAGACTGTGGAGCTCTTGTTTGTTGGTTTTGAGGAGAGAATGTGAAGGTAACTGTTGTCTCCATCAAAATCAAAGATGTCCGTACGGGGACTGTCAGACCTACACAAAAAAACGCGGAGTGAGTTCTCCATTTTGGTGAAGTCACCTGTGTGTTCAGGGCAAACCAATGACAACCGCTTCACGTAATTTCTGTTTACCTCACTTAGTGTCTTGGGACGTGAAAAGAATGTATAGGCTCTCCCAAATCCTCTCTGAGGCTGTTAGTATTATACTTAGGATTGTAGTTCACATGCTTGACTTGTTTTGAAATCTCAGCGTTCTTTTTTTTTTTTCCCAGTGGAATTCAACAAAAACGTGTATGTTAATGCAAAAACGTGTATGTTAATGAAAACTGGTCTTTAACAGCCTGTCCTTTTCCTCCACCCCCCCCCCCCCCCCCCCACCCCCCCCGCCTGCAGGAGACAAGGATGGGAGTAAGGTGACCACGGTGGTGGCCACGCCAGGCCAGGGTCCCGACCGGCCGCAGGAGGTCAGCTACACAGACACCAAGGTCATCGGCAACGGTTCGTTTGGCGTGGTCTACCAGGCGAAGCTCTGTGACTCGGGAGAGCTGGTCGCCATTAAGAAAGTCCTGCAAGACAAAAGATTCAAGGTGAGACCTCAGAGGGGAGCGGGGGGAGGGGGGGGGGGAGAAGAGGAGCATTGGAGGGGTGAGAAATTGTAGAGGGAGTAAGGGAGAGTAGAGTCAAGGGTCAGAGGTAGTTCTCGTGAGGCGATCACACGTGTGAGCTGAGCGGAGCCGAGACGTGTTGGGAGGGGGGGGGGTGGGATGAATGGTTTAAGGGTATCGTACAACAAACTGCACAATTCTCTTTAATAGCACATCGTGTGTGTGTGTGTGTGAGAGAGAGAGACAGTATTACTGGTTACTGCCTGAGAGTCTCAGGGAGACCTGTGAATGATATTTCTTGTTCTCTGGGCCATTAAAAGACATGGCATTTCGCTGAAGGTGACATGAATGCTGTCTTTGGTGCCATGAGACACAGTGTCATTAATTCTGAATTAGGCCTGAGGAAATCACGTAGGCCTTTCATGCCACTTGAACGAGGAAAAGCGACCGTCAGCGTTTTTTTTGTTAGACATCAGAGCAGACGTTTGGAAGAGGACTTTAGCCATAAGGGACAAAGATTAGCTGTAATGAATGAGGTCTTGCCATTTGATTGACAGTTTCAGCC
This sequence comes from Chanos chanos, assembly GCF_902362185.1. Taxonomy (NCBI): domain Eukaryota; kingdom Metazoa; phylum Chordata; class Actinopteri; order Gonorynchiformes; family Chanidae; genus Chanos; species Chanos chanos. Next base: position 35,225,349 of record NC_044504.1, on the reverse strand, counting down.
CATACGTTTGTGTGTGTGTGTGTGTGTGTTGAAGAATTGGAAGGGGAGCAGACTTAGATGTTGTGTCAAAGTTTTTGTGTGTTTGTGCCCCCTTTTGTCACAGGCTCTGACACAAACCTCCCGTTTAATTCTATGCCCAGCAATCGATGCTCTCCTACGGATTCTGTTTGTGGGTTTGAGCCCTGTGTTAGGCAGCTCTCCCCTGGATATCCCTGCGTGAAACATTTTCACTGACCATGTCGGCATACTCACCGCGGTCCTGCTGTGATATCAGACCATTACCCTGTCCATCAAATCCAGTCAAACCATCATGCAAAACCTCTTTCTTCCAGTTCCCCTTTCCTTCGATAAAGCGGCGCGTAAGTAACGCAGAGGACCAAATGAGTCGTACCGTTTTAATCCTGATGATGTTTTATGACAGTTTTTATTGTTCAAATGAACCTCACTGGCGTG